>NC_092086.1:32761432-32788932 GCF_045679555.1 Salvelinus alpinus | reverse complement strand
ACAGAACATGAAGAACATAACAGACTGACCAGGTGAATCCAGGTGAAAGCTATGATCTGTAATTGATGTCACTTGTTAAATCCACTTCAATCAGTGTAGATGAAGGGAAGGAGACAGGTAGCTTTCAGAGGGTGAATGGGCAAGACAAAAGATTTAAGTGCTTTTGAACAGGGTATGGTAGTAGGTGCCAGGAGCACCGGTTTGTGTCAAGAACTGCAACGCTGCTGGATTTTTCACTCTCAACAGTTTTCTGTGTATATCAAGAATGGTCCACCACCCAACGGACATCCAGCCAACTTGACACAACTGTGGGAAGCATTGGAGTTAATTAACATGGGCCATCAAAACCTTGTAGAGACCATGCCTCGACGAATTGAGGCTGTTCTGAGGGCAGAAGGGGGGGCTGCAACTCAATATTAGGAAGATGTTCCTAATGTTTAGTATACTCAGAGAATATACATCCCACCTCTGATCCTGAGGGTGTACCCGGAGGAGCTATAAATCTTTCAGTGTTGAATAACCTCTCAGAGTGGCTGGCTGAATATTTCATATGTCTCAGTGCTGCAAGGCCAGGAGAAGAGGAGCTGCTGTACCGTCAACTCCTTAATTAACAACCAATCACAAAGAGGGAAGGAGGGAATGGAAAGAGGAGATAGTGAGGGAGAGATACAGAGAGAAGGTAGGAGGAAGAGAGAAGAGATGAATGGGAGGGAGAGAGAGAGGGAGTAGAAGAGAGAGATAGAGAGAGAAGTTAGGAGAGAGACAGTGAGAAGGTAGGAGGAAGAGAGAAGAGATGAATGGGAGGGAGAGAGAGATAGGAGGAGAAGAGAGAGATAGATAGAGAGAGATAGGAGGAGAAAAGATGAATGGGAGGGAGAGAGAGATAGGAGGAGAAGAGATGAATGGGAGGGGGAGAGAGATAGGAGGAGAAGAGATGAATGGGAGAGAGAGAGAGATAGGAGGAGAAGAGATGAATGGGAGGGAGAGAGAGATAGGAGGAGAAGAGATGAATGGGAGGGAGAGAGAGATAGGAGGAGAAGAGATGAATGGAAGGGAGAGAGATAGGAGGAGAAGAGATTAATGGGAGGGAGAGAGAGATAGGAGGAGAAGAGATGAATGGGAGGGAGAGAGAGATAGGAGGAGAAGAGATGAATGGGAGAGAGAGAGAGATAGGAGGAGAAGAGATGAATGGGAGGGAGAGAGAGATAGGAGGAGAAAAGATGAATGGGAGGGAGAGAGAGATAGGAGGAGAAGAGATGAATGGAAGGGAGAGAGATAGGAGGAGAAGAGATTAATGGGAGGGAGAGAGAGATAGGAGGAGAAGAGATGAATGGGAGGGAGAGAGAGATAGGAGGAGAAGAGATGAATGGGAGGGAGAGAGATAGGAGGAGAAGAGATGAATGGGAGGGAGAGAGATACGAGGAGAAGAGATGAATGGGAAGGAGAGAGGGATAGGAGGAGAAGAGATGAATGGGAGGGAGAGAGAGATAGGAGGAGAAGAGATGAATGGGAGGGAGAGAGAGATAGGAGGAGAAGAGATGAATGGGAGGGAGAGAGAGATAGGAGGAGAAGAGATGAATGGGTAATGGGGAAGAAAAGTGGAGATGGAAATGATCAGCACTCAGAACATCAACATGTTTATTTAACACCGTTCAAGGTGCACTTTGAGAGCAGAGAAGTATACGCTGCAACAAACCTACCTACCTACCTACCTACCTACCTACCTACCTACCTACCTACCTACCTACATACCTACCTACCTACCTACCGACCTACCTACCTACCTACCTACAGTGAGGGAAAAAAGTATTTGATCCCCTGCTGATTTTGTACGTTTGCCCACTGACAAAGATATTATCAGTCTATAATTTTAATGGTAGGTTTATTTGAACAGTGAGAGACAGAATAACAACAAAACTATCCAGAAAAATGCATGTCAAAAACGTTATAAATTGATTTGCATTTTAATGAGGGAAATAAGTATTTGACCCCTTCTCAATCAAAAAGATTTCTGGCTCCCAGGTGTCTTTCATACAGGTAACAAACGGAGATTAGGAGCACACTCTTAAAGGGAGTGCTCCTAATCTCAGTTTCTTACCTGTATAAAAGATACCTGTCCACAGAAGCAATCAATCAATCAGATTCCAAACTCTCCACCATGGCCAAGACCAAAGAGCTCTCCAAGGATGTCAGGGACAAGATTGTAGACCTACACAAGGCTGGAATGGGCTACAAGACCATCGCCAAGCAGCTTGGTGAGAAGGTGACAACAGTTTCTGTGATTATTCACAAATGGAAGAAACACAAAAGACCTGTCAATCTCCCTCAGCCTGGGGCTCCATGCAAGATCTCACCTCGTGAAGTTGCAATGATCATGAGAACGGTGAGGAATCAGCCCAGAACTACACAGGAGGATCTTGTCAATGATCTCAAGGCAGCTGGGACCATAGTCATCAAGAAAACAATTGGTAACACACTATGCCGTGAAGGACTGAAATCCTGCAGCGCCCGCAAGGTCCCCCTGCTCAAGAAAGCACATATACATGCCCGTCTGAAGTTTGCCAATGAACATCTGAATGATTCAGAGGACAACTGGGTGAACGTGTTGTGGTCAGATGAGACCAAAATGGAGTTCTTTGGCATCAACCCAACTTGCCGTGTTTGGAGGAGGAGGAATGCTGCCTATGACCCCAAGAAACCATCCCCACCGTCAAACATGGAGGTGGAAACATTATGCTTTGGGGGTGTTTTTCTGCTAAAGGGACAGGACAACTTCACCGCATCAAAGGGACGATGGACGGGGCCATGTACCGTCAAATCTTGGGTGAAAACCTCCTTCCCTCAGCCAGGGTATTGAAAATGGGTCGTGGATGGGTATTCCAGCATGACAATGACCCAAAACACACGGCCAAGGCAACAAAGGAGTGGCTCAAGAAGAAGCACATTAAGGTCCTGGAGTGGCCTAGCCAGTATCCAGACCTTAATCCCATAGAAAATCTGTGGAGGGAGCTGAAGGTTCGAGTTGCCAAACGTCAGCCTCAAAACCTTAATGACTTAAAGAAGATCTGCAAAGAGGAGTGGGACAAAATCCCTCCTGAGATGTGTGCAAACCTGGTGGCCAACTACAAGAAACGTCTGACCTCTGATTGCCAACAAGGGTTTTGCCACCAAGTACTAAGTCATGTTTTGCAGAGGGGTCAAATACTTATTTCCCTCATTAAAATGCAAATCAATTCATAACATTTTTGACATGCGTTTTTCTGGATTTTTTTGTTGATATTCTGTCTCTCACTGTTCAAATAAACCTACCATAAAAATTATAGACTGATCATTTCTTTGTCAGTGGGCAAACGTACAAAATCAGCAGGGGATCAAATACTTTTTTCCCTCACTGTACCTAACAACCTACCTACCTACCTACCTACCTACCTATCTACCCATCCATCCACACAAATCTACCTACCCATCCACATACCTACCTACCTATCCACACACCTACCTACCTACCTACCTACCTATCCACACACATACCTACCTACCTACTTACCTACCTACCTACCTACCCATCCACACACCTACCTACCTACCTACCTATCCACACACATACCTACCTACCTACCTACCTATCTACCCATCCACACACCTACCTACCTACCTACCTACCTACTTACCTACCTACCTACCTATCCACACACATACCTAACTACCTACCTACCTACCTACCTACCCATCCACACACCTACCTACCTACCTACCTACCTACCTACCTACCTACCTACCCATCCATCCACCTACCTACCTACCTACCTACCTACCTACCTACCTACCTACCTACCTACCTACCTACCTACCCATCCACACACATACCTACCTACCTACCTACCTACCCACCCACACACATACCCACCCACCCATCCACACACCTACCTACCTACCCATCCACACACACACCTACCCATCCACACACACACCTACCTACCTACCCACCCACACCACCCACCCACCCACCCACCCACCCACCCACCCACCCACACACATAACAGCCTATCCACACACATAATCACCCATCCATCCACCCACCCACCCACCCACCCACAAACATACCCACCCACCCACCCACACACATAACCACCCATCCACACACATACCCACCCACCCACACACATACCCACCCATCCATCCACAAACATACCCACCCACCCACATACATACCCACCCATCCACACACATACCCACCCACCCATCCACACCCATCCACACACATACCCACCCACCCACATACATACCCATCCATCCACACACATAACCACCCATCCATCCACAAACATACCCGCCCACCCACCGACCCATCCACACCCATCCACACACATACCCACCCACATATGCAAGCACACGCACAAGATGGAGAGAAGGGTAAACGCAAACGGTGGCCTTGATACATGTTTACTGTATCACTCGTAAAACACACACACAGAAAGAGAGAGAGAGACAGCACACCCACACAAATACACAGAAAGAGAGAGAGACATTAAACACTCTTACACCTACACTCTCCACACACATACCTACCTCTCTACCTACCTACCTACCTACCCATCCACACACCTACCTACCTACCTACCTACCTACCTACCTACCTACCTACCTACCTACCCATCCACACACATACCTACCTACCTACCTACCTACCTACCTACCTACCTACCCACCCACACACATACCCACCCACCCATCGACACAACCACCTACCCATCCACACACATACCTACCTACCTATCTACCTACCTACCTACCTACCTACCTACCTACCTACCTACCCACCCACACACATATCTACCTACCTACCCACCCACACACATATCTACCTACCTACCTACCCATCCACACACATACCTACCTACCTACCTACCTACCTACCTACCTACCTACCTACCTACCTACCTACCTACCTACCTACCTACCCACACACCTACCTACCTACCTACCTACCTACCTACCTACCTACCTACCTACCTACCTACCTACCCACCCACACACATATCTACCTACCTACCCACCCACACACATATCTACCTACCTACCTACCCATCCACACACATACCTACCTACCTACCTACCTACCTATCCACACACATACCTACCTACCTACTGACCTACCTACCTACCTACCTACCTACCTACCTACCTACCTACCTACCTACCTACCTACCTACCTACCTACCTACCTACTTACCTACCTACCTACTTACCTACCTACCTATCCACACACATACCTACCTACCTATCTACCTACTTACCTACCTACCTACTTACCTACCTTCCTACCTACCTACCTACTTACCTACCTACCTACCTACCTACCTACCTACCCATCCACACACCTACCTACCTACCTACCTACCTACCTACCTACCTATCCACACACATACCTACCTACCTACCTACCTATCCACACACATACCTACCTACCCACCTACTGACCTACCTACCTACCTACCTACCTACCTACCTACCTACCCATCCACACACCTACCTACCTACCTACCTACCTACCTACCTACCTACCTACCTATCCACACACATACCTACCTACCTACCTACCTACCTACCTACCTACCTATCCACACACATACCTACCTACCTACCTACCCATCCACACACCTACCTACCTACCTACCCATCCACACACCTACCTACCTACCTACCTACCTACCTACCTACCTACCTACCTACCTACCTACCTACCTACCTACCTACCTACCTACCTACCTACCTACCTACCTACCTACCCATCCATCCACACACATACCTACCTACCTACCTACCTACCTACCTATCCACACACATACCTACCTACCCACCTACTGACCTACCTACCTACCTACCTACCTACCTACCTACCTACCTACCTACCTACCTACCTACCTACCTACCTACCTACCTACCTACCCACCCACACACATACCCACCCACCCATCCACACACCTACCTACCCATCCACACACACACCTACCCATCCACACACACACCTACCTACCTACCCACCCACACCCACCCACCCACACACATAACCACCCATCCACACACATAACCACCCATCCATCCACCCATCCATCCATCCACCCACCCACCCACCCACCCACCCACCCACCCACCCACCCACCCACCCACCCACCCACCCACCCACCCATCCACAAACATACCCACCCACCCACACACATAACCACCCATCCACACACATACCCACCCACCCACACACATACCCACCCATCCATCCACAAACATACCCACCCACCCACATACATACCCACCCATCCACACACATACCCACCCACCCACCCACCCATCCACACACATACATACCCACCCACCCACACACATAACCACCCATCCATCCACACACATAACCACCCATCCATCCACAAACATACCCGCCCACCCACCGACCCATCCACACCCATCCACACACACACACATACATACCCACCCATCCACACACATACCCACCCACATATGCAAGCACACGCACGAGATGGAGAGAAGGGTAAACGCAAACGGTGGCCTTGATACATGTTTACTGTATCACTCGTAAAACACACACACAGAAAGAGAGAGAGAGACAGCACACCCACACAAATACACAGAAAGAGAGAGAGACATTAAACACTCTTACACCTATTTTCTCTCTGTCATGAAAATGATGAAATGATGCAGAGTAGAAAAATCTTTATATTTCATCTGATGACAATATGAAACCCTATTATCCACACACACTTCTAAACACACAGTATAGACTTAGTATTAGAACGTGCAGGCTTTAACAAATTGTACCCAACGGACATTATTATACATCACACACACACACACACACACACACACACACACACACACACACACACACACACACACACACACACACACACACACACACACACACACACACACACACACACACACACACACACACACACACACACACACACACACACACACACACATGGAGAAAATACAAGAGGGAAGGAGACAAGGAATGTGAGGAGGAAGAACAACACTGAGGATAGAAAACACAAGAGGTACACAGAGAGAGACAGAGAGAGAGACAGAGAGAGAGACAGAGAGAGAGACAGAGAGAGAGACAGAGAGAGAGACAGAGAGAGAGACAGAGAGAGAGACAGAGAGAGAGACAGATAGAGAGACAGATAGACAGATAGAGAGATAGAGAGACAGATAGAGAGAGAGACAGAGAGACAGACAGAGAGAGAGAGAGAGAGATGGTAGAGGATTAGAGAGAAGGTCAGAAATGAGTCAGGGGTGTGTGTGCGTCAGACCTGGTGTTTATGTAAGGCTATAGTGTCTGGGGGCAGACTCTTACCCGTCTGTGACTGCCTTCTGCCCTGGGCACACACACACACACACACACACACACAATATGCGCAATCATATACACCAGCGTTTCCCACACTCTGTCCTTGGGACCTCTATGGGTGCACGTTTTGGTTTTTGCCCTAGCACTACACAGCTGATTCAAATCATCAAAGCTTGATGATGAGTTGATGATTTGAATATGGAAACCTGACAGACCAGTCACACACACACACACACACACACACACACACACACACACACACACACACACACACACACACACACACACACACACAGACTTTTCTGAGAGGTGGTGTTGTTCTGAGCTCTTTTGTGTCACTAGTGTCACATCACGTTGACTGACGTTTCTACTTCTGACACATCAGTGATACGAGTCTCTCACTTCTCTTTTTGTGTTTGTCTCTTCGCTACCTCTATCCTCCAGCGATCCCTTAGTGTTTCTGCCAATCATCTCTCTCCACATCTTTCTCTCTATCTAACAAGCTCTGTTTCTTTCACCCTCTCTTTCATGGTTCTCTTTCCCTCTATCTCGCTGTACCCTTTCTCTCCCTCTCCTTTTTTATCAGTCTCCCCTAATCTCACTCTCCACTGCTATAGCCTTCTTCCCTCCTCCTCTTTTCTAAATCCTTCTCCCCCCACTCTATCTCTTTCTCTCTCTGTACCCCTCTTCTCTCTCTAAGATAAGCATTTCTTGAGAGACAATTTGCTGGCTGAGTGCTTTCTCTAAAAGCGTGAGAAAGAGCGAAAATTAAGGAGAGCAGCACATGAGAACATTCTAGGCTTTCTCTCCTCTGCTGTCAACATAGTCACAGGGCCTATCCTCACTCTGATCTCTGCTGCGTACAAAGGGCATTCTGAAATACTACTGATTACTCATATGGCCTCTGTTAGCCTGTTTTAGTCTGTATTACTGTACAGCCGTTTGCGTTCTTGGCCGATTGCGTGTTCTCTTGTAACATACAAAATGGATTCCACCACAGACTCATCAGGAAGGAATGGAGAATGAAGATGGAATGAACTGAGAGCAATGCAGTAAAATGAGAGGGAGGAGGACAAGAGGGAGATTATTAGTTGCAGTTTAACCTCTGTGGTTATGTGGAGAGCAGAGAGCAGAGAGATGTACTGAGAGATAGATACAGATTGACAGTGAGTGTATAGTACTTCACTCACATTCATTCATACACAGACACACAGCACAACAAAGTGCAAACGCTTGCAAAACACTTTAAAAGCTATAGGCCCTTATAGGCCCTTTAAAAATATGTTCTTGTATGAAAGCATACTTCAGAAAGTCAAATATAATCAAATCAAAGTTTATTTGTCACGTGTGCCGAATACAACAGATTCTAGATTTCATTTTGGATTGGAGATGCTTAATGCCAGTCTGGAAGGAGAGTTTACAGTCTAACCAGACAAATCAAATCAAAGTTTATTTGTCACGTGCGCCAAATACAACAGGTGTAGGTAGACCTTACAGTGAAATGCTTACTTACAGGCTCTAACCAATAGTGCAAAAAAGGTATTAGGTGAACAATAGGTAGGTAAAGAAATAAAACAACAGTAAAAAGACAGGCTATATACAGTAGCGAGGCTATAAAGTAGCTAGGCTACATACAGACACCGGTTAGTCAGGCTGATTGAGGTAGTATGTAGATATGGTTAAAGTGACTATGCATATATGATGAACAGAGAGTAGCAGTAGCGTAAAAGAGAGGTTGGCGGGTGGTGGGTGGCGGGACACAATGCAGATAGCCCGTTTAGCCAATGTGCGGGAGCACTGGTTGGTTGGCCCAATTGAGGTAGTATGTACATGAATGTATAGTTAAAGTTACTATGCATATATGATAAACAGAGAGTAGCAGCAGCGTAAAAAGAGGGGGTGGGGGGGCACACAATGCAAATAGTCCGGGTAGCCATTTGATTACCTGTTCAGGAGTCTTATGGCTTGGGGGTAAAAACTGTTGAAAAGCCTTTTTGTCCTAGACTTGGCACTCTGGTACCGCTTGCCATGCGGTAGTAGAGAGAACAGTCTATGACTGGGGTGGCTGGGGTCTTTGACAATTTATAGGGCCTTTCTCTGACACCGCCTGGTGTAGAGGTCCTGAATGGCAGGCAGCTTAGCCCAGTGATGTACTGGGCCGTACGCACTACCCTTTGTAGTGGCTTGCGGTCAGAGGCCGAGCAATTGCCGTACCAGGCAGTGATGCAACCAGTCAGGATGCTCTCGATGTTGCAGCTGTAGAACCTTTTGAGGATCTGAGGACCCGTGCCAAATCTTTTTAGTTTCCTGAGGGAGAATAGGCTTTGTCGTGCCCTCTTCACGACTGTCTTGGTGTGTTTGGACCATTCTAGTTTGTTGTTGATGTGGACACCAAGGAACTTGAAGTTCTCAACCTGCTCCTCTACAGCCCCGTCGATGAGAATGGAGGCGTGCTCAGTCCTCCTTTTCCTGTAGTCCACAATCATCTCCTTAGTCTTGGTTACATTGAGGGATAGGTTGTTATTCTGGCACCACCCGGCCAGGTCTCTGACCTTCTCCCTATAGGCTGTCTCGTTGTTGTCTGTGATCAGGCCTACCACTATTGTGTCGTCTGCAAACTTAATGATGGTGTTGGAGTCGTGCCTGGCCATGCAGTCTGTAAAATGTAAGCATAAGCAACGTACCAGTGTTTTGTGAACATGTAATGTACTATACATACTCTATATGATATATACAGAGCTGATTCATCACTCTCTCTCTCTCTCACACACACACACACACACACACACACACACACACACACACACACACACACACACACACACACACACACACACACACACACACACACACACACACACACACACACACACACACACACACACACACACACACACACACACACACACACACACACACAGGATCAGTCATACTGTCCCTAGAGTGTGTCCCTGTGATAGAGAATGAGTTTAGACAGGCAACCTGACTCACCATGTCTCCCTAGGGAGCCCAACATCAGAACATCACTACATCGCAAACAAACCCCATGAGACCACAGAACATACAATTAATCTAAAGCTTTCTACTTCAACTGTCAGCACTCATCCGAGTCAGCCTGAAATCTGCTTTCATAGCTTACTCTCATTATTACATTTTGGTTTTGACCTATTGTCATAGTGTATTGTTGTATTGCAGCTCTATCACAGTGTTATTGACATTGACAGGTTTGCTGGAGGGTAAATTGCATGGTGGCAAGAGAGAGTTAATGAGGCATTTGTCATACCTGTCACACCTGTCATATACAGTATGTCACATTAGGTCATGTGTGACTCGTTTCAGGAAATTAGGACATATGTCGCGTGTCACTACATAACAGGACCTTTTACATTTGTATCAAAATGCGTTTTCTGGCAGAAATTCCTTCTGGAATATGTGAACTCTCATGTGCCTTAATAACAAACTTGTGTGCCATCTGTAAATACGAATAAAATTGTTAAATTACAAACCTAGTTGGTTTAGCCACAGAAAAAGTCAGGAACCTTCCCGCTGGCCATGGTTGGCTGAGATAATGGATGGGCTGGACATGTCGAGAGATGAGTTCAGTTTGGTCAGCCATGTAGCTCGCTTCTGTCTTTAACATGAGCTGCTTAGTATGTGTAGGTAATCCCTTCTAAAGCAGCCATTTTCAAAGATATCACAAAGAACCGCAAAAGTGTTGCTAAGGCTCTCCACTTTCTGGAGGACCAAGTTTTGAAATCAGTGGAATGCCCGGTGGAAGGAGAGTATAATAACTAAGGAGGAGGAGAAAATTCTGTCAAAAAAGAGAACACAGAAGGCTGTTGTATAAAACACCTGTCTCCGCATTACAGTTTCAAACTAAGGGCAACCATGGCATCCGTGACAGAGAGGGAGAAACGTCCATCCATGTATACTGGTAATCGAGTCTAGCTAGCTACATTTTCAGATGTTATACCTTTCTAATTTTACCAGAAAGTAATTTTCATTGCATGTTAAAGCGTACGGTTAGCTACACATTACGTGTATGATTTGTGTAGTAATATTATTCGTATCTCAGAGCCATTTGCATTGCTAGTTATAGCCTAATGTTAGCTATCTAGCTAACATTGAACCTAACTAGTTTGTTAGCTTTAGCTACCTGTAGATTCATGCAGGATAGCTACATTATGAGTTGGGATTATGGTTCATTGTTTAGCTAGCTAGCTACATGTCTAAACAAAAGACTCCACAATGCAAGTAACCATTTCACTGTACCATTTACACCTTCTGTATCCTGTGCATGTGACAAAAAACTTTGATTTGATTTGATTTGATATGGTGTGTGTTTGCCAGAGACGGTAATGCGAATAACAACATGACCTGCATCAAAGTCAAATTAGGATGTAACGTTAGGCCAACGAGACAGTGTCCAAGTTCTACAATTATTTTGCCACACACACAACCATAAGCTATTTTCTGTAATTAGCTCGCCATTAACTTGTAAATAATGATTTTGTTGTGAGTTTATTTTCCTGTAAAAATGAATACAAATTAGCTAAAGTTAAGACTTTGTCAGCTATATGATATGGTCATTATTTGAACTGGCTAACCAGCTAACTTAATGTTAGCTAGCTTGCTAACAAGCTATAAACAAACAAAAACATTGCTTAGAAAGTGGCTTTTGGTTGCCTAGTTTGCTAGATTGACATATACTAAATACATTTTTAAACAGATTGGTTTATTGGTGTTAAAATAGACCAGTCATGCTATTTTGAACCACCAGGTTGCTGATGTCATGCAGCCTGTCGTTTTTGTGTTTATACTTTTTCATAACGACAACAACAAGTTTGACAAGATGTCGGATGACAACAGAATGTTCATGATATCACTGCGACAACTGTATACAGACATGTCGATAGACGTAGTATAAACCAGCCTTTAGTCTTGAAATCTTTGGTTGTACATTACTGTACTCATTGTTTAGCACATGACCTTACGTGAATCCTTAAAGACATGGGTGGGGCTAAGGCTTAAGAGGTTGTGAACGATGCTGCATGGGTGTAGACAAAGAAGAGCTCTCCAGTAGGTGTACCAAAATATTCAAGGGCAATTTTCTCAAAAGTGGGCTTCAATAGCTTTACACCAATATTTTATTGATCAATACAGTGTCCATTTTAGGACAGCCTCATTCTTAGGCTGTCCTAATATGCCCCAACGTTTTTAAATTCCATTGACATGACATCTCTTTGACAACAGAGACCCATAGGGCTTCTAAGTGGAGCATGTAATAGCTGCTGTAAAGAAACGCTATAGCCAGGTAATAGTCTAGAGAGCAGGGGGTTTCTGGTTTACATATCCCAGGTGAATACAATAGTGGTGGAGATTGGGCAATGTAAGTGGAAGGGTGACTAACTTAATGAAGGAGTAGATAGAAGATCAACGAGAGAGTCTAGGCTATAGTCAGGGGAGAGACCATTAGAGACGTATGGAAAGAGAGAGAGGACTGGGGGAAGGAGAGGAGAAAGAGTGAGGGAAAAATAGAGGATTGTTAAAGCAGAGGCAAGATCGGAGAGGAAAGAGGGAGAGTGAGATGAAAGATGAGAATGAAAGACATAACATCAGTCACAGCGACTCATGACAGCCAGGTCCCTAGAGCGATGGCATACTGATTAAAGAATACAGGCCCCTCTCACTCCTTCTCCCTTGCCCCCCCCGCCTCTCTCTCTTTTGTTCCCTCAGTCTCTACATTGCTATACAGTAGGTTTTCTCTCTTTTCCTCTCTCTCTCTCTTTATCTCGCTCTCTCTGTCTCTCAGCGGTCAGTAGCAAACAGGATTTTGAGTCTTAATTACACCCCAGAACAGTCTCTCTGCCATGGTCCCTCTCCTCGTCTCCCCTATCATCTCAGCTGTTGACATTCACTTTGTTCTTCTCTCCCTCTCTTCCTTATTCTTAGCTGAAAACCATTGTCCCTCATCTCCCTTTGTGATTGTGTACACATCTTCTTAAATTCTTCCCTCCCTCTTATCTATGTCCCTAGCTCCCTGATCTGTCCACTCCACATCCCCACATTACCATCACCATCCTCTCTCTGTCCCTTACCCCCCTCTGTCCTTTCTGTGTCCCTCCCTCTGTTCCAGACCTAGGTTCAAATACCCTGAGCGTTTGCCTGTGTAGAGTGCCAGGGGTTTGTAATTTTGGGACTTTCTATTGGTTCTTGTGCAATAGGAAATGTCAATCAAGCCCAGCTATTTGTCATATTAGATTTTTTTTCAAACAGTATTTGAACCCAGGTCTGCTCTGCCTACTCTCTTTGTGTTCTTCCTCTCTCTTTCCTTCAGTATTACCTCACTCTTTTCATCTCCACTGGAGTGGTATCTACATAATGATGTCAGATACAGTGAATAAAATATGAAATGCCACTCTGCCAGCACCCCACTGAATCAGTAAAGGTATCATTATGAGGAAGAGTCATTTATCTTGTCACAGAGGAGAGACTGACACTGAATCAGTAAAGGTATCATTATGAGGAAGAGTCATTTATCTTGTCACAGAGGAGAGACTGACACTGAATCAGTAAAGGTATCATTATGAGGAAGAGTCATTTATCTTGTCACAGAGGAGAGACTGACACTGAATCAGTAAAGGTATCATTATGAGGAAGAGTCATTTATCTTGTCACAGAGGAGAGACTGACACTGAATCAGTAAAGGTATCATTATGAGGAAGAGTCATTTATCTTGTCACAGAGGAGAGACTGACACTGAATCAGTAAAGGTATCATTATGAGGAAGAGTCATTTATCTTGTCACAGAGGAGAGACTGACACTGAATCAGTAAAGGTATCATTATGAGGAAGAGTCATTTATCTTGTCACAGAGGAGAGACTGACACTGAATCAGTAAAGGTATCATTATGAGGAAGAGTCATTTATCTTGTCACAGAGGAGAGACTGACACTGAATCAGTAAAGGTATCATTATGAGGAAGAGTCATTTATCTTGTCACAGAGGAGAGACTGACACTGAATCAGTAAAGGTATCATTATGAGGAAGAGTCATTTATCTTGTCACAGAGGAGAGACTGACACTGAATCAGTAAAGGTATCATTATGAGGAAGAGTCATTTATCTTGTCACAGAGGAGAGACTGACACTGAATCAGTAAAGGTATCATTATGAGGAAGAGTCATTTATCTTGTCACAGAGGAGAGACTGACACTGAATCAGTAAAGGTATCATTATGAGGAAGAGTCATTTATCTTGTCACAGAGGAGAGACTGACACTGAATCAGTAAAGGTATCATTATGAGGAAGAGTCATTTATCTTGTCACAGAGGAGAGACTGACACTGAATCAGTAAAGGTATCATTATGAGGAAGAGTCATTTATCTTGTCACAGAGGAGAGACTGACACTGAATCAGTAAAGGTATCATTATGAGGAAGAGTCATTTATCTTGTCACAGAGGAGAGACTGACACTGAATCAGTAAAGGTATCATTATGAGGAAGAGTCATTTATCTTGTCACAGAGGAGAGACTGACACTGAATCAGTAAAGGTATCATTATGAGGAAGAGTCATTTATCTTGTCACAGAGGAGAGACTGACACTGAATCAGTAAAGGTATCATTATGAGGAAGAGTCATTTATCTTGTCACAGAGGAGAGACTGACACTGAATCAGTAAAGGTATCATTATGAGGAAGAGTCATTTATCTTGTCACAGAGGAGAGACTGACACTGAATCAGTAAAGGTATCATTATGAGGAAGAGTCATTTATCTTGTCACAGAGGAGAGACTGACACTGAATCAGTAAAGGTATCATTATGAGGAAGAGTCATTTATCTTGTCACAGAGGAGAGACTGAAACAGCAGCTATTGAGGAGAACATACTTTCGTTTCAATTGGACACCCATTTCACACACATATAAACTGATAATGACGTTTAGTGGCCAGGTCTATATCTATTATAGAAATAAAGCCTTTTAGTTTTCACAAGAAACTAAAGTGAACAAGTCTAATAGTCTATAGTTGTAAAAGGTAAGGTCAGCCAAGGTTATCTACCATTACCGAACACTCCATGTTAAAGGAAAGATTTAGACACCCAATCATATTTCTATAATAATAGAGACAAACAAGTTTAAAGCAATAGGTCAATTCTCCCGTGAATTCTCTCAACACTCAACCATTGTAAAGCAGTCTGCACCTCTCACTCTTAGATTCTGGGATTCTGAAAGGCTTGTGAAGGCATGGTGGGCGGGGACTACAGACAGCCACTGGGTGACTTTTAAACACCAATTAGATGTAAAACTTAGTGTATTTTTACAGGTCGAGTGAGGTCATTGGCTAACGATGTGGAAACTGTTGAAAGCAGCCTTGTACGGAGCTCATCATTAGAACAGCGCAGGACCGGGGTGTCTGGTGTTTGTTGCTAAGACGGGTCATCAAGTGAAATCCAATCCAGAAGTGATTGGTCAAGCTAATCTTTAAGATGTGAACAGTGAGACAGTTTACAGAGTGGGTCAATTCAAAACTATCCATCACATGTTTTAATGAGATGTTTCTCACACACCAACAAAGTTATATTCTCTGTTAATTTTGATGATGTACAACAGGTTTTATCTGTTTTATATCCCGTTTAATGAGATGATGTTTGATATGCTGTCTGTATCCACAGGGAGACGTACAGTAGATAACATCACATTGTGCATTTCATTGGCCAATGAGACACACTTTGGTATGATCGCAAGCCTTTCGAGAGAGAGCAGATACTCATGATTGAATAAAGGAGTGCTGGTGTAACAATGTCAGTTTATTTAGCCATTAGCGTAGCATGCATGTGACATTGCGTGTCACACTTAATCATGGCCTACACACCTTACCTATAGTTCACCATGGTTCCGCGGTAACATCCGTTAATTTCCATTTCTATACAACTCATCCACTGTTACTGTGTTGTGTTGTGTGTGAGACCTACCTGTCTGTTAACATCCATTCAGTCAGCCTAGTGTCACATCAGCATCTTCAGCATGCTCATAATCATCCCATTGTGTCATGATGACATGATGGGAATATTGTTTACCTGAAGAACCTCTGAGAGCGTTTTCATTTATTTTCTATTTGCATAAACATGTGGTTTATGAAAATGACTGTAGACAGATGGGATTGGATTGATTATGCAGCTAGAGTGAAGCATACTTTCTTTCATTTCCTTCTTCTTCCCCGAGGTAAAACATCTTCTATCAAAAATCTAACTTTCTGCAACAACAAAAAAAGACAATTTCGAAAGGTTGAGGTATGCATGTAAATTCACCAGAAGCGTTTCTCAAATGTGTTTTAATGATTTTGTCGGAGTTCTGTATTTTAACCGGCAAACACTCACAGGAAGTACCTTCACAGCTGAAAGTTTCAGGTACTTCTTCTGATGGTAATATGATATATGGCCTTGTCCATCGCATTTCAGGGACTTCCTGAATTCCCCAACCAATAATATTAAGCCTGACATGAATTCTGACATTATTCATGGTGCCCTCTCGCTGCTTCAGCACTCCTATTGAAAGTGAAGTTTGCCTGGGGTTGTGCACTAGGCCTTATCCCAGACTGCAGCTCTGCTTTAGCAATGGTTTATATCAGGAAATACTCAACAGCATGATGACTCAGGATAAAACACTGATTCATCAAACATGTTGAGGACATTTTCAAGGGGTATGTTTGTGTGGATTAAAGGGGAGGGGGTATTGAGTGTGTGTGTCTGTGTGCTTACAGGGGAGAAGGGGAGGGGAGGAGGAGGAGAAGAAGAGGAGAGGGTTAGGGTGGAACTGATAGACATCAGGAGAGGAAGATGGATGGAGGGAGGACAGCAGAGATGACCAGAGAGGACAAAGGGGAGGAGAGAGAGCAGAGGTTGTAAATTGCATTTAAATGGAAATCACAGAGCGGAGGAAAAGAGATGGAAGAGTGGTCTTGTCAAAGAGATGGACAACGAGGGGAGAGAGGACAGGGAGAGCAGGGAGGGAGGGAAGAAGGGAGGGAGAAGTCTAATGGGGTGAAGGGGTTTTGTGTGAAGTAGAGGGGGACAGCTTGGTTATTAGTTTTATGACACTTAAGTGGAGGCGATGTGGCACACAAACACATACACTGAGTGTACAAAACATTAGGAACCCCTTCCTAACATTGAGTTGCACCTCTTTTGCCCTCAGAACCGCCTCAATCTGTCAGGGCATGGACTCTATAAGGTGTCAAAAGCGTTCCACAGGGATGCTGGGCCATGTTGACTCCAATGCTTCCCACAGTTGTGTCAAGTTGTCTGGATGTGCTTTGGGTGGTGGACCATTCTTGATACACACAGGAAACTTTTGAACATGGATAACCTGGTACCTACTTACTATATACCCCGTTCAAAGTCACTTACATCTTCTGTCTTGCCCATTCACTCTCTGAATAGTACACATACACAATCCATGTCGCAATTGTCTCGAAGCTTAAAAATCCTTATTTAACCTGTCTCCTCCCCTTCATCTTTACACTTACACACACAAATACACCCCCCCCACACACACACATAAACACACACACGTGCACACAGACAAATACACATCCCCGTCAACATGCATACAAACACACATAATTGCAAGCCTATAAACACACACACATCAGTAATAACCTTCAGTGAAGCAGCGATGTGTGTGTTGCCTGCAGTCAGTGCCTAGGTGCTGAGGTAGCATGTGGTTAACTAGGCCATTCTGCAGCACACTAAACGTACCAACCTTTAGCTCCCCCAGCATGCCCATAAATTCAAGTGGTAAAACTATTGTGACACCCTCCTGGGTATGTAAATCTAGTCAGAGAAAGCTCAAACATCAATATGGATGATGGAGATCAATTATTTAAAATGACATTAGCATGCTAAGCATGTTTGCTTGTTCCTATAATGGCACCGAAGGAGATGGCTGCCGTTTTACGGTCTCCTAACCAATTGTGCTGTTGTGTGTGTTTTTTTACGTTATTTGTAACTTATTTTGTACATAATGTTTCTACCACCGTCTCTTATGACCGAAAAGAGCTTCTAGATATCAGGACAGCGATCACCTCTACTGGATGAAGACTTTTTCATTAACGAGTCGAACGCCTAGAATTTACTTCAGACAGCCGACAAGGCCCAAATCCTTGTGATTCGCATGAGAAAGAGACAGAGATATCAGGGAGGTAGGTCTGGGTGCCTTGTAAGGATTTGACGGCGAGTGGGTAATCTGCCTCTACCATCAGTCCTATTAGCCAACGTACAATCATTGGATAACAAAATAGACGAACTACGATCACGTATATCCTACCAACTGGACAATTAAAACAGTGATATCTTATGTTTCAGCGAGTCTGGCTGAACAAAGACATGAGTAACATACAGCTGGCGGGGTTTACACTGCATCAGCAAGATAGAACAGCCTCCGATAAGACAAGGGGTGGCGGTCTGTGTATATTTGTAAACAACAGCTGGTGCACTAAATCTAATAGTAAGGAAGTCTCTAGGTTTTTCTCGCCTGAGGTAGAGTATCTCACGATAAGCTGTAGACCACAATATTTACCAAGAGAGTTCTCATCTATATTTTTTGTAGCTGTCTATTTACCACCACAAACCGATGCTGGCACTAAGACGACATTCAGTGAGCTGTATATGGCCATAAGCAAACAGGAAAACACTCATCCAGAGGCGACACTCCTAGTGGTTGGGGACGTTAATGCCGGGAAACTTAAATCCGTTTTCCCTAATTTCTACCAGCATGTTAAATGTGCAACCAGAGGGAAAAAAACTCTAGATCACCTGTACTCCACACACAGAGACACATATACAGCTCTCCTTCACCCTCCATTTGGCAAATCTGACCATAATTATATCCTCCTGATTCCTGCTTACAAGCTAAAACTAAAGCAGGAAGCACCAGTGACTCGGTCAATAAAGAAGTGGTCAGATGACGTAGATGCTAAGCTACAGGACAGTTTTGCTAGACTGGAACATGTTCCGGGATTCCTCCGATGACATTGAGGAGTACACCACATCAGTCACTGGCTTCATCAATAAGTGCATCAATGACGTAGTCCCCACAGTGACTGTACGTACATACCCCAACCAGAAGCCATGGAGTACAGGCAACATCCACACTGAGCTAAACAGTAGAACAGTAGAGCAACTCTTTCAAGGAGCAGGATTCTAACGCGGACGCTTATTTTTTATTTTTTTATTTCACCTTTATAGGTAGGTAGGCCAGTTGAGAAAAAGTTCTCATTTACAACTGCGACCTGGCCAAGATAAAGCAAAGCAGTGTGACAAAAACAATAACACAGAGTTACACATGGCATAAACAAACGTACAGTCAATAACACAATAGAAAAATCTGTATGCAGTGTGTGCAAATGAAGTAAGGAGGTAAGGCAATAAATAGCCCAATAGTGGCAAAGTAATAACTAATTTAGCAATTTACACTGGAGTGATATATGTGTAGGTGAGGATGTGCAAGTAGAAATACTGGTGTGCAAAGAGCAAAAAAACAAAAACAAATATGGGGATGAGGTAGGTAGTTGGTTGGATGGGCTATTTACAGATGGGCTGTGTACAGCTGCAGCGATCGGTAAGCTGCTCTGGCAGCTGACGCTTAAAGTTAGTGAGGGAGATATTAGTCTCCAACTTCAGTGATTTTTGCAATTCATTCCAGTTATTGGCAGCAGAGAACTGGAAGGAAAGGCGGCCAAAGGGGGTGTTGGCTTTGGGGATGACCAGTAAAATATACCTGCTGGAGCGCGTGCTATGGTGACCAGTGAGCTGAGATAAGGCGGGAATATACCTAGCAAAGGCTTATAGATGACCTGGATCCAGTGGGTTTGGCGACGAATATGTAGCGAGGACCAGCCAACGAGAGCATACAGGTCGCAGTGGTGGGTAGTATATGGGGTTTTGGTGACAAAACGGATGGCACTGTGATAGACTGCATCCAATTTGCTGAGTAGAGTGTTGGAGGCTAATTTGTAAAGAACATCGCCGCAGTCGAGGATCGGTAGGATAGTCAGTTTTATGAGGGTAAGTTTGGCAGCATGAGTGAAGGAGGCTTTGTTGCAAAATAGGAAGCCGATTCTAGATTTAACTTTGGAATAGAGATGCTTAATGTGATTCTGGAAGGAGAGTTTACAGTCTAGCCAGACACCTAGGTATTTATAGTTGTCCACATATTTTAAGTCAGAACCATCCAGAGTAGGGTGCGGGCAGCGATCAGTTGAAGAGCATGTATTTTGTTTTACTAGCATTTAAGAGCAGCTGGAGGCCACGGAAGGAGAGTTGTATGGCGTTGAAGCTTGTTTGGAGGTTTGTTAACACAGTGTCCAAAGAAGGGCCAGATGTATACAGAATGGTGTCATCTGCGTAGAGGTGGATCAAAGAATCACCAGCAGCAAGAGTGACATCATTATATATACAGAGAAAAGAGTCGGCCCGAGAATTTAACCCTGTGGCACCTCGTAGAGACTGCGAGAGGTCCGGAAAACAGGCCCTCCAGTTTGACACACTGAACTCTATCTGAGAAGTAGTTAGTGAACCAGGCAAGGCAGTCATTAGTGAATCCAAGGCTGTTGAGACTGCCGATAAGAATACGGTGATTGACAGAGTCGAAAGCCTTGGCCAGGTCGATGAAGACGGCTGCACAGTACGGTCTTTTATCGATGGAGGTTCTGATATTTTTTAGGACCTTGAGCGTGGCTGAGGTGCACCCGTGTTCAGCACGGAAACCAGATTGCATAGCGGAGACGGTACGGTGGGATTCGAAATAGTGGGTGATCTGTTTGTTCACTTGGCTTTCGAAGACTTTAGAAAGGCAGGGCAGGATGGATATAGGTCTGTAACAGTTTTGGTCTAGAGTGTCTCCCCCTTTGAAGAGGGGGATGACTGCGGCCGCTTTCCAATCTTTAGGATTCTCAGACGATACGAAAGAGAGGTTGAACAGACTAGTAATAGGGGTTGCAACAATGGCGACAGATAATTTTAGGAAGAGAGGGTCCAGATTGTCTAGCCCAGCTGATTTGTAGGGATCCAGATTTTGCAGCTCTTTCTGAACATCAGCTGTCTGGATTTGGGTGAAGGAGACGCAGGGGGGGGGGGGGACTTGGGCCAGTTACTGCGGGGGGTGCAGAGCTGTTGGCCGGGGTTGGTGTAGCCAGGAGGAAAGCACGGCCAGCCATAGAGAAATGCTTATTGAAATTCTCGATTATCGTGGATTTATCAGTGGTGACAGTGTTTTCTAGTCTCAGTGAGTAGGCAGCTGGGAGGAGGTACTCTTATTCTCCATGGACTTTACAGTGTCCCAAAACTTTTGGGAATTAGTGCTGCAGGATGCAAATTTCTGTTTGAAAGGCTAGCCTTTGCTTTCCTAACTGACTGTGTGTATTGGTCCTGACTTCCCTGAAACGTTGCATATCGCGGGGACTATTCGATGCTAGTGCAGTAAGCCACAGGGTGTTTTTGTGCTGGTCAAGGGCAGTCAAGTCTGGAGTGAACGAAGGGCTATATTTGTTCTTAGTTCTACATTTTTTGAAAGGGGCATGCTTATTTAAGATGGGATAATGTTGTTGATGTGAGCCATTACCAGCCTTTCAAAGTACTTTATGGATACAGACGTGAGTGCTATGGGTCGGTAGTCATTTAGACAGGTTACCTTAGTGTTCTTGGGCACAGGGAATATTGTAGTCTGTTTACAAGGAATCCCTCCGACGAACCATCAAACAGGCAAAGCAGGACTAAGATTGAATCGTGCTACACCAGTTCAGACGCTCGCACAGGGACCACAATAGTCCCTGTGTCCAAGAACACCAAGGTAACCTGCCTAAATGACTACCGACCCGTACCACTCACGTCTGTATCCATGAAGTACTTTGAAAGGCTGGTCATGGCTCACATCAACACCATTATCCCAGAAACCCTAGACTCACACCAATTTGCATACTGCCCTAACACATCCACAGATGATGCAATCTCTATTACACTCCACACTGCTCTTTCCCACCTGTACAAAAGGAACACCTATGTGAGAATGCTATTCATTGACTACAGCTCAGCGTTCAACACCATAGTGTCCTCAAAGCTCATCACTAAGCTAATGACCATGGGACTAAACACCTCCATCTGCAGCTGGATCCTGGACTTCCTGATTGGCCGCCCCAAGGTCGTAAGGGTAGGTAACAACATATTTGCCATACTGATCCTCAACACAGGGGCCCTTCAGGGGTGCGTGGTCAGTCCCCTCCTGTACTCCCGGTTCTCTCATGACTGCATGGCCCGGCACAACTCCAACACCATCAATAGGTTTGCCGATGACACAAAAGCGGTAGGCCTGATCACAGACAACGATGAGACAGCTTATAGGGTGGAGGTCAGAGACCTGGTCGTGTGGTGCCAGGATAACAATCTCTCCCTCAACGTGATCAAGACAAAGAAGATTATTGTGGACTACAGGAAAAGGAGGACCGACCACACCCCCATTCTCATCCATGGGGCTGTATTGGAGCAGGTTGAGAGCTTCACGTTCCTTGGTGTCCACATCACCAACAAACTATCATGGTCCAAACACACCAAGACAGTCGTGATGAGGGCACAACAAAGCCTATTCCCCTCAGAAGTCTGAAAAGATTTGGCATGGGTCCCCAGATCCTCAAAAAGTTAAACAGCTGCACCATCGAGAGCATGCTGACTGATTGCATCACTGCCTGGTATGGCAACTGCTCGGCCTCCGACCGCAAGGCACTACAGAGGGTAGTGCGTACGGCCCAGTACATCACTGGGGCCAAGCTTCCTGCCATCTAGGACCACTATACCAGGCGGTGTCAGAGGAAGGCCCAGCTACCCTAGTCATGGACAGTCTCTCTGCTACCGCACAGGAAGCGGTACCGGAGTGCCAAGTCTAGGTCCAAAAGGCTTCTTACCAGCTTAAACCCCCAAGACTCATGAACATCTAATCAAATGGCTACCTAGACTATTTGCATTATCGCGTCGTCCCCTCCCTCTTTTTATGCTTCTGGCACTCTCTGTTAATTATCTACTTTCACTCTACCTACATGAACTGTACAGTTGTGGCCAAAAGTTTTGAGAATGACACAAATATTAATTTCCACAAAGTTTGCTGCTTCAGTGTCTTTAGATGTTTTTGTCAGATGTTGTTATGGAATACTGAAGTATAATTACAAGCATTTCATACGTGTCAAATGCTTTTAATGACAATTACATGAAGTTGATGCAAAGAGTCAATATTTGCAGTGTTGACACTTCTTTTTCAAGACCACTGCTATTCGCCCTGGCATGCTGTCAATTAACTTCTGGGCCACATCCTGACTAATGGCAGCCCATTCTTGCATAATCAATGCTTGGAGTTTGTCAAATTTTGTGGGTTTTTGTTTGTCCACCCGCCTCTTGAGGATTGACCACAAGTTGTTAATGGGATTAAGGTCTGGGGAGTTTCCTGGCCATGGACCCAAAATATCGATGTTTTGTTCCCCGAGCCACTTAGTTATCACTTTTTCCTTGTGGCAAGGTGCTCCATCATGCTGGAAAAGGCATTGTTCGTCACCAAACTGTTCCTGGATGGTTGGGAGAAGTTGCTCTTGGAGGATGTGTTGGTACCATTCTTTATTCATGGCTGTGTTCTTAGGCAAAATTGTGAGTGAGTCCCTTGGCTGAGAAGCAATGCTCTCATAAATGGTCTCAGGATGCTTTACTGTTGGCACGACACAGGACTGATGGTAGCGCTCACCTTGTCTTCTCCGGACAGGCTTTTTTCCGGATGCCCCAAACAATCGGAAAGGGGATTCATCAGAGAAAATGACTTTACCCCAGTCCTCAGCAGTCCAATCCCTGTACCTTTTGCAGAATATCAGTCTGTCCCAGATGTTTTTCCTTGAGAGAAGTGGCTTATTTTCTGCCCTTCTTGACACCAGGCCATCCTCCAAAAGTCTTCGCCTCACTGTGCGTGCAGATGCACTTACACCTGCCGGCTGCCATTCCTGAGCAAGCTCTGTACTGGTGGTGCCCCGATTCCGCAGCTGAATCAATTTTAGGAGACGGTCCTGGCGCTTGCTGGACTTTCTTGGGCACCCTGAAGGCTTCTTCACAACTCTCCTTGAAGATCTTGATGATCCGATAAATGGTTGATTTAGGTGCAATCTTACTGGCAGCAATATCCTTGCCTGTGAAGCCCTTTTTGTGCAAAGCAATGATGACGGCATGTGTTTCCTTGCAGGTAACCATGGTTGACAGAGGAAGAACAATGATTCCAAGCACCACCCTCCTTTTGAAGCTTCCAGTCTGTTATTCAATCTCAATCAGCATGACAGAGTGTTCTCCAGCCTTGTACTCGTCAACACTCACACCTGTGTTAACGAGAGAATAACTGACATGATGTCAGCTGGTCCTTTTGTGTCAGGGCTGTAATGCGGTGTAAATGTTTTTTGGGGATTGGATGGCAAATAGTGACTTTGCAAATAATTGCAATTAATCTGATCACTCTTCATAACATTCAGTATATGCAAATTGCCATCATACAAACTGAGGCAGCAGACTTTGTGAAAATTAATATTTGTGTCATTCTCAAAGCTTTTGGCCACGACTGTACATATTATCTAAATTACCTCAACTAACATGTGCCCCCACACATTGACTCGGTTCCCTTTGATATACAGTGATTGGATCTTATAGGGTGGCATGTCTTTGAAATCAAATCAGTCTTTGTATTAAATCTACAGACTGTACGGATCATACACAGGGCTTTATTATAATGAGCTCAATACCTGCTGAGCAGAATGATATCAACAATCCCAGTGTGAAGCAAACCTGGGTTCAAATACTATTCAAAATGCTTTAATCATCTGCTTTAGCCTGCCTGGAGTGCCTGATGGGTGGGGTTTACACTTCTCAGATATTTCTATTGGTTACATTACAACAGGAAAGCTAAATTAAGCACAGATACAGTGTTTGAAATTATTTCCGAATAGTATTTGAACCCAGGTCTGGTTTGAACAAACAAGCAGGATGAGGCTGGCTATCCTGTGGGACTCTAACCCTCTTGAAAGGTAATGACTTTGACAGTATCCACTGCTGCCAGTGATGCTGCATGGCTAGATGAATGGATGGACAGACACTCACCAGCACTGTGATCGTTACAGCACTAATCCCCTAATTGCTTTTGGAAATTTGATTTGAAGTCACACACGCGAGCATGCACACACACACACACGCAAGCACACACACACACACACACACACACACACACACACACACACACACACACACACACACACACACACACACACATGCACACAGACACACAAACATATCTTGATTCATATTGTCGAGGCGGGAGGGAATTTGAAGTGGCAGACCCTCATGTTGCTTTTTCAATTTGCGCCCACTCAGTCAAGCTGCGGTGTGGCCGTACATTTTACTGGGCCATTTCACTGCCATAAATATGCGTAAGGAGAGAGGCTGGGACTCTCTCTGTGTTGTTCAAAAAAGATGAGTAACTGACTAACTGTTGTCTTATTCAAAATGTTTACAGCACGGGTGTTAAATACTGTGGCATACATACATTCACACAGCAACACACACAAATATACACTCTCTCTCTCTTTCTCCCGTCCTCTCTCGACCTCTCTCGCGCTCTCTCTGTCTAATAGTGAATAACATAGAATGTGAGAGCCTCTCTCTGTCTAATAGTGAATAACATAGAATGTGAGAGCCTCCCTCTGAATGAGGAGAAGAAGGAATTGGAGGAGGAGCTGAAGAACGGCCACAAGCACATTCACCCCTGCAGCTCCATGTTTGTGTTTGGACAGACGCACCCGGAAGTCAGGCCCTGAAACAGAGAACCTGTTGGCTCTCATTTATCTTGCTTTTATTATATTTACATTTATCTTGCTTATAGTATAACAATGCTGGGATTCACCCTCTGTAGTACTGTAAAAAGTCTTATCAATTCTGGAGTCTAGAGACATTATGTAAGTGAGTAGCATGAATATATGATAACAGCCATATTTGGTGAGGTTTTCCCAGACAGCCAGGGAACTTCCCTGACATTAATACCAGAGCCTGTCTTCTCCACAAGTTAGTCAGACAATCTCCCAGGGTCTCTATCTCCCACCATTTGAGGATCCATGAAATCCATGAAATGATTGACTGTCGGTCAAATTTGCCGCTAACGGCCTTGCTGGCTTTGAAGACATGGAAAAGCGTCATCATGCTTTTTTTGTTAGACTGGTGCTTGTGTGTGTGTGTGTGTGTGTGTGTGTGTGTGTGTGTGTGTGTGTGTGTGTGTGTGTGTGTGTGTGTGTGTGTGTGTGTGTGTGTGTGTGTGTGTGTGTGTGTGTGTGTGTGTGTGTGTGTGTGTGTGTGTGTGTGTGTGTGTGTGTGTGTGTGTGTGTGCATCATGAGCATGTGTCAGTGTATCTGTTCGGAGGTGTGGTGTGTGTGCATTCGTGTGCGTTTATTCAAGCATGGGTGTGTTCCCTTGACAGATTGAGCTATTGGAAAGTTGGAGAGGTTCCAGTTGCTATTCAATGGAGCCTACTGTCAAGACTATTTACTGAAAACCAAGGATTAGGAAAGTCTCAAAGGAACATTGCCTGGTTTAAGCCAATACAGGCATTCACATGGCTGAAAATGACTGACACGTTCTTTAATAGTGTCAGTATGCTAGATTTAAAGTGAGAACTTGGATCAGGGGCCATAGCGCTGAGGGGGTAGAAACCGCTGAACCCAGGAATGAGCACTTGTTCTGGGCATCACAATCGACCAGACAGACAGACGGACGGACGGACGGACAGACAGACAGACAGACAGACAGACAGAGAGAGAGAGAGAGACCTAACCCATCTTATTTTTGAGCTTCTCAGGCTTGTATCTTGTCAGTATGGGCTACAGTGTCTGTACACTGATGAGGTGCTGCAGCCTCAGAGCTCTGAATAAGACTGGAGGAGTCTTTCTTATTCTACAAGCTACTCCATGAGCAGGGTATTCCATGAGCAGGGTATTCCATGAGCAGGATACTCCATGAGCAGGATACTCCATGAGCAGGATACTCCATGAGCAGGATACTCCATGAGCAGGATACTCCATGA
>NC_092086.1:32749603-32761332 GCF_045679555.1 Salvelinus alpinus | reverse complement strand
GCAGGGTATTCCATGAGCAGGGTATTCCATGAGCAGGATACTCCATGAGCAGGATACTCCATGAGCAGGATACTCCATGAGCAGGGTATTCCATGAGCAGGATACTCCATGAGCAGGATACTCCATGAGCAGGATACTCCATGAGCAGGGTATTCCATGAGCAGGATACTCCATGAGCAGGATACTCCATGAGCAGGATATTCCATGAGCAGGATACTCCATGAGCAGGATACTCCATGAGCAGGATACTCCATGAGCAGGGTATTCCATGAGCAGGATACTCCATGAGCAGGATACTCCATGAGCAGGATACTCCATGAGCAGGGTATTCCATGAGCAGGATACTCCATGAGCAGGATACTCCATGAGCAGGATATTCCATGAGCAGGATACTCCATGAGCCTTAACACTTTAATTCTTCATTATCTCTCCTTATCTTCCCTCTCTCACCGTTCTCTCTCTATTTTTGTCCACTTTATTTGCTCGTTATATTGTTAATATCTCTCTCTCTCTGTCCACCTTATTTGCTCATTATCTTGTTAATTTCTCTCTCTCTCTCTCCCTCTCCCCATTCTCACTCTATTTCTGTCCACCTTATTTGCTCATTATCTTGTCAAGGTTTTTCTAAGGTTTTGATCAGTAACCATGGTCAAAAAGTTAGCCACGGTGTACTGTCGATTTAGGGCAAGATAGCACTGCATTTTGCTTTGTGCTTGTGCTTGTGTTTTCCAATAAGCAATATAGTTTTGTTTTGACTGTGTTGTAATTTGTTTTATTCTGATTGATTGGATGTTCTGGTCCTGAGGCTTCAGTGTGTTATTAGAACAGGTTTGTGAACTCAGCCTCGGGACCAGCTCTTGGCATTACAGGCTCTCCCTCTCTCCCCATTCTCGCTCTCTCTCTCTGTTCACCTTATTTGCTCATTTCTCTCTCTCTCTCTCTCTCTCTCTCTCTCTCTCTCAATCTCTCCCTCTCCCCCCATTATTTATCACTCTCTCTCTCTCTCTCTCTCTCTCTCCCATTCTCGCTCTCTCTCTGTCCACCTTATTTGCTCATTATCTTGTTCATTTCGCTTTCTCTCTCTCTCTCTCTCCCTCTCTCCCCATTCTTTCTCTCTCAATCTCAATCTCTCTCTCTCTCTCTTGCTCTGTCCTCTATTTCCACTTGGAGTCACATAATAGCATCATGTCTGATCAATGATATTGATATACTAGTCTTCCTCTGTGTCACCCACTCTCCACTCAGGACGCGCTATGGTGTTAATGCACTGAGGCATGCAGTCAAACACCAGCTAATCTCTCTCTGCCTCTACTGAAATGTAGTAGCTGGTGTGTGTGTGGGTGGGTGGGTGGGTGGGTGGGTGTCTGGGTGGGTGTCGGTGTGTGTGTGTGTGTGGAGGGGGGGGGGGGTGTCGGTGTATCCTAGATTTCCAACAAATTGCTTGATATCCTAGCACTCCCATGTCCCTGTTTTTATTGGATAATCTGAGACAGCTCAGAAGTACCTTGATAAGAAACAACTGATTGAACATGCAACACTTTTTTGAGACTTCTACAAGATTCTAGTGATGACATCACAAACACAACTCTTAAAAGGAATAATGGAGCAATTATTTAAAAAGGAAATGGAGTACTATAAATAGAGTAATCATGTGTCCATTATCCAACATGACTGGAGAGGTTAAAGAAAAGGTTTCCCTGTAGTCATATTACAGTAATGTCACATTGTTGATCACAGGAAGGAAGGAAGACTTCTTCCCATCCATCAGTGCAGTATGACATCTTTATGTATCCATAGAAGCAGACAGATAGTGGGAGTTTGTGTCTTCATTGTGTGACATTAAGAAACATGAGCTGGCGCACACCCAGAATAATAGTTTGTGTGGAGGTGCTGACTAACGGCGAATAAACTATTAACTATCAAAATAAAGAAAGTTGCACACTCCATGTATAAACACCCAGCAATTGAATGGGTTTTATCAATGTTTCGGCATCACTGTGCAGGGTGAAGAAGGCACATTGATGTCGAAACGTTGGTATACCCATTATATTGCTGGGAGTTTATACATGGAGTGTGCTACTTAATTTATTTTGATAATTCATTGTGTGACATGACGCATCTCCTTTGTCTTCCCCTTCTCCCTCTGTAGCTGATGGTCATTAGTCGGGAGATGTGGGACATGAAACATCTTCCCTCTCTCTCAATCGCTCTTATCTCTCCCCATCCCTTTGTTTTTAATGTTCGTTAGCTGATGCCATGACGGGTCGTTAGCAACATCGGCTAACGGTTACAGCTATACCCGG
The DNA here is from genome assembly GCF_045679555.1 of Salvelinus alpinus. Classification (NCBI taxonomy): domain Eukaryota; kingdom Metazoa; phylum Chordata; class Actinopteri; order Salmoniformes; family Salmonidae; genus Salvelinus; species Salvelinus alpinus. The sequence continues at coordinate 32,759,029 of NC_092086.1, read as the reverse complement.
AGGGGATGCAGGCAGGGGGTATGGAGATGAAACAAGCCATCGGAAGCTAACACTGGGCTAGCGTTAGCGCTGTGGCTAATTACATCAGACAGCTGCCTGACAAAACAGAGAAGGAAAACAGCACTTCTCTCTTCTATCTGTCTGTCTGTCTGTCGGCTACTGCCACAGCACCTCTCTATATCTTCCAGACTTGTCCTCTTTTCTCTCCTCTACTCATGGTCTCTCACATATCTCTCTATCTTAAACACCTCTGCAGTCTACTGTAGCAATCTCCAATAGAATCCATTTCATGTTTCTCCATCTGTCTTTTCGTAATCTGTCTGCTCCTTATTGATGCGGCAGTTCCACCTTGTTTTAATGCTGGCCTTGAGATCAATAATTCAGACCTCCCTGCAGTGAAGGCAGCTTGACAGACAGATTAAACATGAGAGATGGAGTGTGGGAGGGGCAGAAAGAGGAAGAGCAGGGTGCTGTAGAAACAGGGGATATATAGAGAGAAGGAAAGAACAGTGTGAGTGTTAGAGTGAAACTGGAGGGATGTACACTGAGTGGACAAAACATTAGGAACACCTTAATAATATTGAGTTGCACCACCTTGTGCCCTTAGAACAGCCTTAATTCATCGGGCATGGACTTTACAAGGTGTCAAAAGTGTTCCACGGGGATGCTGGCCCATGTTGACTCCAATGCTTTCCTCAGTTGTGTCAAGTTGGCTGGATGTCCTTGGGTGGTGGACCATTCTTGATACACACGAGAAACTATTGTGTGGAAAAACCCAGGAGCGTTGCAGTTCTTGACACAAACTGGTGCGCCTGGCACCTACTACTATACCCCGTTCAAAGGCAATTAAGTATTTTGTCTTGTCCATTCACCCTCTGAATGGCACACATACACAATCCATGTCTCAATTGTCTCAAGGCTTAAACATCCTTCTTTAACCTGTCTCCTCCCCTTCATATTCGCTAATTTGAAGTGGATTTAAAAAGTGAGGGATCGTAGCTTTCACCTGGATTCAGCTGGTCAGCCTCCGTCATGGAAAGAGACGTGTTTTGTCCACTCAGTAGAGAGAGCGAGAGCGAGAGCGCGAGAGAGAGAGAGAGCGAGAGAGAGAGAGAGCGAGAGAGCGAGAGAGCGAGAGAGAGAGAGAGTTTTGAAATAATCTTTATTGGGTCTGGGAGCCCACCACACAATAAATACTCATACAAAACCACAGTTACACATCAATTAAAAACACAACTCCAACTCCTCCTCCACAGTAACTAAACACAACAGCCTCTGAATACCCCATATACTCAAAAACAGATCAATATTGTTGACAAGTTTATAATAGGCAAACTCAACCCTTAGTCTTGCTGCCACCATTCCCTCCAGCATTCCCACCACATCCACAGACCCTTGTCCCCGAATACTGTTCTTTCGGGTCTTCCATATCGCTAATTTTGCTGCCCCTAACACAAAGTTAAGCAACACAACGACACCCTTTTGACTGAACCTGTACTTTGGCCCAAATATATACAGTTGGGAAGAGAAAACCTCTCCCAACGTTGAGAACCAGTCAGTGATCAGGTCAATCATCCCGACCAACCTGGGACACAGTAAAAACAGGTGTGCCAGAGTTTCAGACTCTGCACAGAATGGACACCCCTCCCCAACAGTAGGGTCCAGGTGTACCAGATGCATGTTGGTGGCTATGGCTCCATGTATGATCCTCCATTGGAGGTCAGCTGTCCTCTTATCAATAGGCAGTTTGTATAATGATCGCCAACAGCCTTTTGGGGAAGCACCTGGACCAAGCACACCCGCCCACCTCGTCGATTTTACCCCTTCCAGGGAAGAGGCATGGGACACCTTTACACATATTCTGTACATGGCCTTCTTCCCCACCTCCTTGAAATCCCCCAGCTCCGGGGTATCAAAGGAAAGCAGCATCCCCACGTCCTCCTCAAATGCCCCCACCGCAGCACTAACAATCAGTGCAGGGAACACATAATCCAGACCCTCCTTCCACCGATCAGAATTGGAAATGTCAGTCACATACTGACGATGAAGAACTGGCAAGGAGTCACAGACCTCAGCGACAACCTTCCTCAGTAGGCGAGATGATCGGATCCCCGCTCTTTCTCCCAGCTCCTCCAACGATCTGCTCCTGCTCTGCATCAGATGACCCAGCTTGGTGCACCCGACACCTAACAGGCATGAACGCAGGCTGGCTGAACCCAGAGCACTGGACTGGATGGCAGTGTTATAAAAAAGAGGCTCTTCAAAAAGCCACATCCCTGGTAGCATGCCGGCCTTACGGGACTTGACCAGAATCCTCCAAGCCTGCATAACAGACTCATAGAATGGAGTCAGGCCATTCAACTCACCCCCCTCCAGCTTTAAGAGGAAAAGGTGCTTGTCTAAGCCCAAACAGCCTGCTCTCCTCATCAGTGCGTAGGCTGTGTCGACCCAGCTAGAACCGTCACTGTACAACAGTCTCTGGGCTGCTTGAAGCCGGAAAGCCATGATCCTAGAGGAAATGTCCACCAGGCCTTGCCCCCCCTCGTGCAGTGGCAGGTACAAAGCTGCAGCTTTGATCCAGTGTTGTCCAGACCAGAAGAAATTGACAAGGGTCCTCTGAAGCTCTTGTATCAGACCCTTTGGTGGCTGCAAAATCATTAGTCTGTGCCACAGGGTAGAGGCAGCAAGATTATTAATTACCAGTACCCTTCCCCTATAAGACAACTGGGGTAGCACCCATTTCCATCTTGACAGTCTGGCACACACTTTCTCCACTACACCCTCCCAGTTCTTTTTCTGAAAGACATCAGAGCCTAGAAAAACACCCAATGTCTTCATCCCATCTCTGCCCCACTGAAGCCCCCCTGGTAACCGTGGAGCGGACCCTATCTGAAGCTGACCTGCCCACAGCGCTTCACTCTTTCCCCAATTGACTCTAGCTGAGGAGGCACCCTCATACACCATTAAAGCGTCTGAGAGAACCTTAACATCCTCAGCCCCTGTAATAAAAACTGTCACATCATCTGCATACGCAGACAGTGCTATCGTGGGACCCTTCATTACACCTGGCACAGAGAAACCAGTAAGCTTCGCTCTTAAAAAACAAAGCATTGGTTCAATCGCCAGACTATATAACTGCCCTGAAATTGGGCATCCCTGCCTGATACCCCTTTGGACAGGGATGGGGCAACTCAAACCACCCCCCACCTTCACCATACACGAGGCCCCAGCATACAGTAAATTCATCCAAGACAAAAAAACATCCCCAAACCCAAAGGCTTTCATCGTTTTGAACAAATACTGGTGGTCCACTCGGTCAAAAGCCTTCTCCTGATCCAAAGAAAGTAAACCCACATTTACATCAGACAGTTTACAAATGTCTAGAACATCTCTTATCAGAAACAAGTTGTCAACAATTGAGCGATCAGGTACACAGTAGGACTGGTCCTTGTGGACCAACAATCCCAGATACTCTTTCAACCTGTTTGAGAGACATTTTGAAACTATTTTATATTCTGCACACAGCAAAGCAACAGGTCTCCAATTTTTTATGAGAGCCAAATCCCCCTTTTTTGGCAACAGTGAAAGCACCGCACGTTGACAGGATACAGGAAGAGAACCCTCATGAAAAGATTCACACACCACTTCATAAAAATCCTCCCCAATAGACCCCCAAAAGTGCTTATAGAACTCAGATGGTAAACCATCAATGCCAGGGGCTCGGCCTGTTGAGAGCTGCATAACTGCTGTGGACAGCTCTTGCAGTGTAATGTCAGAGTCCAATGCGACTCTCTGTTCAGGTCCCAATTTAGGAAGACCATGTAACAACTGTTCAGTACACAGAGAGTCACAATCCTCCGCCTTATAGAGGGCAGAGTAGAAATCCACGGCATGTTGACGCATTTCACTGTCATCCGTGGTCACCTTCCCATCAGGGAGACGAAGGCAGACCATCTGTTTACGTTGTAATTTCGACTGTCCAAGGTTAAAAAAAAAAGGCACTAGGAGCATCCATATCCTTGAGGGAAGCGAAACGAGACCTAATCAAGGCACCTTTCACTCTTTCATGCAGAAACGACCTCAGTTCATGTCTCTTGTCCTGTAAGTTCATGACTAGTCCAGGGTCATTCTGAGTGAGCAGCTTCAATTCAATTGATTTGATGTCCTGTTCAAGGGCATTGATAGTCTCTTTAACTTCAATTTGAGACAAAGCAGTATACTGTTGACAAAATACTCGTATTTGGGCCTTCCCAACATCCCACCATTGTCTCAAGGACTCAAAATTCCCTTTTGTAACCCTCCATTTTTCCCAAAACAACAAAAACCTTTCACAAAACTTGACATCATGTAACAATTTAACATTAAAATACCAGTAAGGTGATGACCTTCGTGGACAGGACAAGTGAATATCAACAGTTATAATGTGATGATCAGAGAAACCCACAGGAGTAATGGCACACCTTCCAACCCTACTACAGTATTGATCAGATACGTACAACCTATCTAACCTTGCTGCACTGACACGACCTTCATTCACTTTCAACCATGTGTATTGCCTAACTTTTGCATTCCTTACTCTCCACACATCAGAAAGCTCTAACTCAGTTAGTAAGCCAGACAGGAAAGTGGCTGACCGCAGTTGAGGTTCTTCAGCGTTGCAATCAACAGTAAAATCCACAGTACAGTTCCAGTCCCCCCCTACAACCATACACCCCTCTTGGTCATACTGTCTTAAGGTTTCTTTTATTTTATCAAACACAACAAGACGCTCGGTACCCTCATTAGGAGCATAAACATTCAAAAAAACAAACAAAAACCCCATAACATCCACCTTGACCAATAAAACCCGACCCTTGACAATCTCTGTTGTAGATATCACAGTCACCCCTAAACCTGAGGAAAACAAGATGGCCACCCCAGCACTGAAATTAGTACCATGACTGAGTATATGCTGCCCCTCCCACCACATACCCCAGTCAACCTCATTATCCTCATCACTATGTGTCTCCTGTAGGAAAACTACATTAAGCCTTTTCTGTTTTATTTCTTCTAAAACCCAAGCCCTCTTATTTCTGTCCCTTCCCCCATTAATATTGAGAGAGCCCACCCTTAGTACCTCCATGTAGAAAAGAGAAAGGAAAAGCAGAAGATACCACAGAGAAACCAAAGACAAAAAAGACACCCTATGAAGCATGATCATCATCATTATTTAAATATTTTCTTATTAACCTGACCACGTTTCCCACCACCTTTTGCTGCTGTAACAGCAGTAACAAATTTCCTCAAGCGAAACCGCTTCTTCTCACTCAACTGGTCCAACCCCACCGTCTTCTGTAACATCACAGCTGACCTCACAAACTTATCAACATCAAAATATTCTGCCAATTTTACAGATTTCCCAAAAGTCTGATCCAGAAACCCATTTACCTCCTCTAGATCATAAATTGAGTCCTCACCAGCTGCTGTCATATCAGAAGAGATATCCATATCCTTCTCCTGATCCTCCTCAGCTGAGGCCACAGACCACTGACTCCCCTCTACCACATCCCTTTCAACACTCCCCACTTGCACCCCATCACTCGTACCAGGCATCTCCTCCACTACCTGGGAGACTAGCCCCACCTGAACCCCATTACCCGTGGTGGGCATCTCCTCCACTACATGAGAGCCCAGCTCCACATGAACCCCCTCCTGTACCCCATTACTCGTAGTGGGCATTTCCTCTACTACCTGGGAGCCTAACTCCACATGAAACCCCTCCTGTACTCCATTACTCGTAGTGGGCATCTCCTCCACTCCCTTGGAGTCTAGCTCCACATGAACCCCCTCCTGTACTCCATTACTCGTAGTGGGCATCTCCTCCACTACCTGTGAGATTAGCTCCACATGAACCCCCTCCTGTACTCCATTACTCATAGTGGGCATCTCCTCCACTACCTTTGAGATTAACTCCATATGAACCCCCTCCTGTGCCCCAGTACTCGTACTGGGCACCTCCTCACCAGTCTGAGGAACTGGCTCTTCAGATCCATCCTTACCTTCTACAACAATATTTTTCTGCTGCATAACATCTCCCTCTAATACAAGTTGCAAACTCGTGGCCTCAACACGGATAACTTGTTCCTCGGCAACAGGTGCTTGTGGCTGCTCAACCACTGTCAGCCCACCTCTCCCTACATCAGTGGGCCCAGGCGTTACGATGACCACCTGCGCCCCTCCCTCTGCCTTCTCCCTTTTCGGGCAAGCATGTCGCTTATGGCCAACATCCCCACACTCAAAACACCGTTGACTACCCGTACTAGCATACGCCATATACATTCTATTGTCATACTTGACTTTAAACGATATCTCTAAAGTCTGCTCCGGTGAGTCCAAAAACATAAACACCTGTCGCCGAAACGACATAACCTGTTTCAACGCCGGGTGTTTGCAACCCAACAGAACAACCTTAATTGAGCTTGCAAACTTCCCAAAGCGCAATAACTCGCGCTCCAATAGCTCATTTGGAATAAACGGTGGTACATTTGAAATCGTTACCCTTGTTGACGGAGAAAAAAGCGGGGTAACTTGAATAAACATTCCCTTAAGAAGTACGCCCTGCTCAACCATACGATCAACAAGGCGCTCTTCCTTAAGAAATACCACCACCGCTTTATTCATCCGTGACGCATACGCAACATTATCGTATCCTACCTTCGCTCCTACCGCGACCAGAAACTCCTCCACCGTGACAGTAGCTTCAGTGACACACCTAAAGCCGTGCCGAAGTGACAGGGACGGCATTCCAATTCTGGAAGCCATCCCCGCCAAAATCAAGGTAATTTCGATACGAAAAAACCTAAATACTTAATTCTACCACACAACAAAAAAAAAAAAATATAATAATCTTAATCATGCACAGAAGAAACCAAAGAATGCCACCAAGAAAGAAAAAACCGAAGGAAAGTTCTGAATATCTTACTCTACACAACACACGCGCTCACTCAATCAATCATTCAATTCCCAGCATGCACCAAACACTCCCAGCATGCAGAGAGAGAGAGAGAGAGAGAGAGAGAGAGAGAACTGGGAGTGAGGAAGTAAATGTTAAGAATGGAGAGAGAGAAGGAGAGTGACTAAGGGGAAGGCCGAGGGAATTCCACAGAGAAAAGATGACAGAGAGAGAAAAATAAAGAGCTAGAGAGCAGGTTGATGAGTGATGGTGAGAGCGAGTGAGGGAGAGAGGTGGGGGAGAGGAGCGTTTGTGGGGATGATTTACAGTAGCAGGGTAAAATCTTATCTTGGTCTATAATGGCCACATATGACACTGACCTTTCCAGAGGTCCCAGTGGGAAATTGTGTTATTATCAACAGCAAGAGTAGTGGAAAACACCTGTGTTTACCAATTAAATTATTACAGTGACACACACACACACACGCACATTGTGACCAACAAGCTGCTATACATGTGAATGTTACCTTTCATCTTTCATCTCTCATAGCCTCACAGTCCTTTCTGTACAACACACTCACAAATGAACTAAGAGTCATTCTAGACTGTAGAATCTAGACCTTCTCAAAGAACCCTGGCAGGACTGATACATCACTGACACTCACAGATGTTCTGTATGGAGCAACCAGGCCTCATATGAAACTCAACTGGACTTGAGAGAATAGAAGGCAGAGAGAATAGAAGGCAGAGAGAATAGAAGGCAGAGAGAATAGAAGGCAGACTGAATAGATGGCAGACTGAATAGAAGGGAGAGAGAATATAAGGGAGAGAGAATAGAAGGGAGAGAGAATTGAAGGCAGAGAGAATTGAAGGCAGAGAAAATAGAAGGCAGAGAGAATAGAAGGCAGAGAGAATAGAAGGCAGAGAGAATAGAAGGTAGAGAAAATAGAAGGCAGAGAGAATAGAAGGTAGAGAGAATAGAAGACAGAGAGAATAGAAGGCAGAGAGAATAGGAGGTAGAGAAAATAGAAGGCAGAGAGAATAGAAGGCAGAGAGAATAGAAGGCAGAGAGAATAGAAGGTAGAGAGAATAGAAGGCAGAGAAAATAGAAGGTAGACAGAAAAGGAGAATGAAACAGTAAACCGGCTGTTCAAAACATTCAAAACTAACAAACAGTTCATCATCATGGCCAGATTAGAAATTAGATAAACTGATAAAACAAACACAAAATACAATCAGACCACAGGAGGTTGGTGCGACCTTTATCGGGGAGGATGAGCTCGTGGTAATGGCTGGAGCGGAATAAGTGGAATGGTATCAATCACATGGTTTTCAGGTGTCTTATGCCATTCCATTCGCTCCGTTCCAGCCATTATTATAATTCGTCCTCCCCCCAGAAGCCTCCACTGAATCAGATGCGCTGTGTGTAACAGTGCAACTATTGGACTGTGACAGTGTTTAAATAACTGAACACTCCATCCTCTCTGAATCCATACACCCCCCTAGGGTATGTTTCTGACAATATACAATCTAATCAATAATTCATAATGAATAGTGTGAAGGGATGGATGGAGAGAAGTTCCCTCAAGGGAAAAATCTAGTTATTATATTCTATTTGATTCTGTAAAATTATATTATATTTTAATATATTCTATTAATTTCTATCCTATTCTATTGCGTATATGGGTGTGATTGAAAGGATTACAGTAGCTAGAATGTGTAATGTCATAGCTGACTTAACAATGGAAGTTTTAGAATGTTGAAGAAATAACATTGGAGAGGATGGGAGGTTCTTGGGAGAACAAAAACCGGTGCAGTTTTAAAAGTATAGAAATGGTATCAAAAAGCTATATGTTAGTATTTTTGTACCCTAACCTTGCTGATGGAAGCACACTAATAAATGGAAGGAGAAACAAATGTAAAATGTTGTTTTGATAGATTACTGAACGCCGCAGCCCGTCTGGTGTTCAACTTTCCCAAGTTCTCTCACGTCACCCCGCTCCTCCGCTCTCTCCACTGGCTTCCAGTTGAAGCTCGCATCCGCTACAAGACCATGGTGCTTGCCTACGGAGCTGTGAGGGGAACGGCACCTCCGTACCTTCAGGCTCTGATCAGGCCCTACACCCAAACAAGGGCACTGCGTTCATCCACCTCTGGCCTGCTCGCCTCCCTACCTCTGAGGAAGTACAGTTCCCGCTCAGCCCAGTCAAAACTGTTCGCTGCTCTGGCACCCCAATGGTGGAACAAACTCCCTCACGACGCCAGGTCAGCGGAGTCAATCACCACCTTCCGGAGACACCTGAAACCCCACCTCTTTAAGGAATACCTAGGATAGGATAAAGTAATCCTTCTAACCCCCCCCCCCCTTAAAAGAGTTAGATGCACTATTGTAAAGTGGTTGTTCCACTGGATATCATAAGGTGAATGCACCAATTTGTAAGTCGCTCTGGATAAGAGCGTCTGCTAAATGACTTAAATGTAAATGTAAATGTAAT